>NC_077227.1:690915973-690963473 GCF_027887165.1 Monodelphis domestica | reverse complement strand
TAAATATTTGATTTATAGTTTCTCCTTCATAGCCTGCAACACTAAAAAAACAACATATTTAAATGTGTCATGGACCAAAATACACCAGTGCCATTGACATTAGTTAATGTTTTTACATCTGAGCTGCTTTCAAACATATATTTTCAGATCCATTATCTAAGGGGAAGTTTCCTCTCAGGTCTTCAGACCTATTTAAAGCTGCTTTTCTCATATAAACATATTTTTTTCTTTCCCCTTCAAGCAAACTAAATGTTTATATAAGAAAAGGTCAGTATCTTATACTGACATTTCTTTATTACTTTGTATATATTTCATATTTATCTGTGCACATTTCCCCCAATTGAATGCAAGCTTCTTGAAGAGGTGTGCTATTTTTTTATATCCTCAAAACCTGTCTCAGTTATTTAGCATATTGAAATAATAATAGCACCCACTTCCCAAGATTGTTGTGATGATCAAATTAGATAATAATTATAAAGCACTTTATAAATCTGAAATTCCACACCAGTGCTACCTCTGTAATAGTGGATTAATCAATTCTTATTGAATTGAATTGGGAATATGGTAAATTATTATTTCATGGAAAAATTATTTCTGTGCAGATACATCTTTGACTAGGTAACCTTTTAGATCTTGATTACTTCTGACTGTAATTTTGTGTACTTGTGCATGTGTGTGTGTGTGTGTGTGTGTGTGTGTGTGTGTGTGAAGAGAAAGAAGAAGACCAAGACAGACAGAAAATATGGAGATAGAGACAAAGAAACAGAGAAAGATATAGAGGCAAATACATTTTAAGAGTCAGAGAGAGAATGACAGAGAGAGCAACCGAAAAGAGACATTACGCATAAAGTTAGACAAAATTTGCAAGGAAAATCAACAGGAAAAAATGTATGTGTGTATGTGAGAGAGAAACAGAGAGTTTATACACACATACACACATACTCATAAAGTGATTGCTCCCAAAGTTCCTTCCATGGGAATGGGGCAGTAAATTGACAGCATCTGTGTAGCCCTCTGAATTAGTCTCTAGGCAGATTCAAAAATAGCCCTAAGTTGTAGATGTCAGAGTTTCAGGGCTAGTTGTCACTTTGGCCAGCCCAGTGCATCCTAAATGCAAAGCTTGCTCCAGAAATGATCAGCCTTTCAAAACAGAGAGATTAACATCTAATTGTCTCAATACACAGTTGTCATGACAACTAGATATAAAGTTTAGTCACAGAGGTTGACTCTAAACAAGCTCAAATCATCATTTTTGAATGAGAATGTATTAAGCAAAATGCACACCCATAAAAATATGGCCTCTTGAAAAACTGCAAAGCCATTTCTCTTTTCAACAAACCCCTTTGTCCAGTCAGACAAGTTGATGTCTCATTCATTTATCTTGCCTGGGTCTATAATAATGCAACTTCCCACTCCCAATACCACCACCCATATTAATCTCTCTCCATTTACCTCCAGTAGATTCACAACTGATTTCCTCCTAGTAGATCTTCTTCACTCCTTTGCCCTCATTCATTCTGTTTTCTAATGATAGTCCATCATTTAATAATGGGGTGACAACGATGTACCATGAGGAAGTCACTGAATCTCTTTCAACCTCAATTTCCTAATTTACAAAGTGAAACACTTTATTTTTTATACTGAATATCCACGGGGTAGTTGAAAGAATATGTATTTGTTCTTAAAAAAAAAAAAAAAAACAAAAACCCTTGATATTGTGGAGATAATGACTCCTACAGAAACAGACCGTGATTCCATAATTTAGGTTGCCATTGTTCTTGACTAATATGATTAGAAAAAAAATACATGGTAGCCAACACCTGGTGATGAGTATCTTCCTAATTACATTTTCCTTCAGAAAAATAAATACTAAACCCTCTATTAGTGACCATTAGTTTGATGTAGCCACCTCACCTTTTCTGGCTTAGGTTTTAAGAACCAAGAGTCCCTCCATTCTTCAATAACCCATTTTATGAAATGAAATAATAATATGAAATGATTCACTGGGAACACACAAAATAAAAACCTGGAAAGACTTATATGAAATGATGCAAAGTGAAGTGAGAGGAACCAGGAGAATGTTGTACACAGTAACAGCAATAATGTACGATGGTCAGCTGTGAATGACTTTAGTACTATCAGTAAAAGAAGGATCCAATACAATGCCAAGAGACTCATGACTGAAAAGACTATCCACTGCCATAGAAGAAACTGATGGAGTCAGAATACAGATTTAAGTATATAATTTTCACATTGTTTCCTTTATGAATTTTTCCTAGTCTAAGCAATATGTGTCTTCTTTCATAACATGACAAATATGGAAATATGAATTGCATGATATCACATGTATATCCTTTATCATATTGACTGCCATCTTGGGGAGGGAGGGTAGGGGAGAGAAAGTGAACAGAACATGAATCACAAAATGTCATAAAACAATTCTTAAAAATTGTATTTATATATAATCTGGAAAACTGTAATAAAAATGCTAAACATTTATAGCATATATGGAAGCACTTACCAATCATTTTATTTATACTGTTTGTTTCATGTGTAGAATTCTTAAATCCTCAAATTAATTTTAACCTTTCTAAGGAAAGGGACCATAGTTTTTATTTCCCATAACATCAAGTACTGAACTGTGCTTCCAGTATGAGATGAATGAGAACTAACTGAATGAACAAATGAATGGAAAGTTGAGGGCCAGTTAAATTAAACTAAACTCTAGATTCACAGACCAAAAAAAAAAGTGAGAAAGAAAGAAATAACAAACATTTGGCCATAAGCACAATGTAGCAGTCATGCCAACCTCTAATCTTCTCAGAAATACACTTGATGTATTGAAGAACAATAAAACAGCATGGTATCATGGAAAAGCACTGGGCAAGGAGTCAGAAGACTGTGGTTCTGTTCCCAGCCCTGGCCCTACTTCAGTAAGTGACCTAACTTCCCCTCCATAGGTCTTGGATTCTTCCTCTAAAGATAGAGAGAGAAAGAGAGAGACAGAGACAGAGAGAGACAGAGAGACAGAGAGAGAGAGAGAGAGAGAGAGAGAGACAAAGACAGAGAGAGAGAGAGACAGAGAGAATCAAAGACAGAGACAGAAGGAGACAAAGACAGAGGCAGAGAGACAGAGACAGAAGTACTGCTTAGAGAAACAAAGACTCAGAGATGATATACTAACTGCATATTAAGTATTTAAGAATTGCCATGTTGGAAGAAGGAATCACCTCATTCTGTTCATTCTCAGATAATGAACGATGACAAATGGATCGACATTGCATTAATGTACAATTATGTTTGGTATAAGAAAAACTCCCTAGGAAATAGAGATATATAAAACATAGAATTGACATCTCAGAAGGTAGTGTGATCTCTCTTACTCCAAATTAAGTGAGTTGTTTTCTCATCTTTTCCTAACAAAACCTTATACATGGGTAAGCTTTTAACAATCATGTAGACTCAATAGTGCTTAAGGTTCCTTCCAACTCTAAGATTCTAAGAAATTATGAAATATATTAAAGTATTAGTCTTCTGCGAAACATGCACCACCGTGGAGGTATGTTTAGGGTTTATCAAGGAAGTCCTTTTGTTCTCAATTACTGCACTGTTTTCACCTTAGAAATAATGATTGATTCTATTTTCTACCACTTTTATATATTGAGTGTAATAGGTCCAGGGAAATTGATCTCTGATCTCTGATCTCTGAAACCTACTTTCTCAAAGAATAAAGGGTTTAACTAAGTGGAAGAGAAAACATTCAACCACAACTGAAGAATGTCCCTGAGATACTACCTCAAGTCATCCTGATTCACTCAGAATCAAAAGGGTAAAAAATAAGAATCATATGATTAGTTTTAAAGTTATTACTAATACTACTAATAATTGTTCATGACTCTAATGCTTAGCTGACAGAACTTCCATAATTTATAAATTAGGGCTTATGATCAGAAAGACATGGAGTCAAATCTTGTATCAGTCTCAAGCTCTCTGTTCATGAGTTAATCACTTAACCAAGCTTGTTTTTCTTCTGCAAAATGGAGTACTGTACATTTATCCTCTTCTCTCTTCAATTTCTCCTGTAGTGATCTTACTACCTCTCCTGGGATAACCAGATAGGTAGATAGATAGATATGTATATCTATCTATCTATCTATCTATCTATCTATCTATCTATCTATCTATCTATCTATCTATCTATCTATCTATCTGTGTGCACGTGTGTATGTACATGTGTGTATTTAGTGCATATATGTAGATGCAGATATGAAATCATATAATAAAATATACATAATAATTATATTTCTATATAAATTATTATGCGATATTTTATTTCCATTCACAATCTCTCTCTTGAAGTCATGTCCCATTGCACAGACTGGTTGATGGACATTTCCACTTATGTCTTATAGGCATCTAAAACTCATATCCAAAATGGAATTCATTATGATTTCCCTCAAAAAATCCTTTCCCACATTTCCACATTTGTGCTTATTATATTTTTGTACTTCCATCTTTTAGTCCCACAAGATCATGGAAATGGTATCCCTCTTAATTATTCTCTCATCTTTACCTCCAACCTACCCCCCCCATTTTCAATCATTTGTGAAGTATTATTAATTTTACCTCTGAGTCATCTCTCATATTTCTCTCTGTCCATTCAAACAGCATATATTCTAGTTCATATCCTCAGCATTGCTTGCCTGAACAATTGAAATATATGAAATGACTTCCCTACTTTCAGCCTCCCCCTTTCTATCCTCCATTCTATCCTCCACTGCGTTTTCAAATTTATATTGCTAAAATATACCATTTTGATATTTTAAAAAACACTTTCTTTTTTCATGCCATCCAGCTATTCATTCCCATCATCTCCTCATCTATCCTGACAATTGCATCATTTCTCCACACCTTTAAGAGCAGTGATCAGGAAAAGTATCCTAAATCCTTTGGGGTGTTGATCTTATCCCTACCTCCCTGAGCTTGCCTGGTATCCTGTGGTCCATCCACCCCTTGCTAGAATACAAGACCCCACTTCATATGCTATGTAGCCATCTCTGCTGTCATCTTTTCATTCATCCTGACCCAAGACAGGTATCTGTCTCCTTCCCTTTCCTAGCTCTTTCTCTCAGTTCAGTAATCAGGTGAATTCTATTAAGTTATCATTATTCCTGGAAAGGACAAATTAGTTGAGAGCTATATGGATTAAATGAACATCTCTATGACTCCCCAGTCACTCCCTGCCCTGCCTAGTGATAACATATATGCATAGTCTCCCTATACTTAGAGTATATGCTTCTTGAAGGTGGGACTATATCATTTTACATTTGTATGCTCATTACTTAGCACAGTGGCAGACATATAATAAATATGAAAAGCATGAAATATATATATATATATATATTTACCATTCATTTAGGATAAAATACAAAATCCTCAGAGCATCATTTAAAGCCATAATAATATCTAACAGCAATGTTTTTATTTCTATTGATAATATGATTAAATACCATATGCCAAATGCATTACAATTATTATCAAGCTTGATCCTCACAATAACCCTGCTATTATTATCCCCATTTTACAGATGAGAGAATTAAAACCAACAGAGTTTGAAAGACCTTTCCAGGGTCACAGAGCTACTAAGTGTCTGAGACCAGATTTGAACTAAGGTTTTCCTGACTCCAGAACCAGCAGTCTATATACTGTGCCACTTCACTGTCCAAAAAGTCATCTACAGAATGGTTCCTACCTTCCTTTCCAGACATTTTGAATATTAAATCCTTTATAATTCTGATTTCTAAATCACATTAGTCTATGTACTGGTCTCTGGACATGGCATTTCATCTCTAGCCTTCATTCCTGGAATCTCTCCTACCTTTCTTTTCTCAGAACTCTCAGCATCTTTATAGAATAGTCTAGGAATACCTTCCTCACTTAGCCTTCTTTATCCTTCCCTCTTCCATCCCATACAGCTTAAATTAATTTCTTCTTTCTTTGTAAATATTTTGTCTTTATTTCTCTGGAACATGTTCTACATTTCTAGAAGAGTGCAAGATGGTTGACAACATCACCTCTACAGAGCCCAGTGTTTTATGCATAATAGTTCTTTTCAAATTAATTTTTTAATAAAATAAAATTCAATTGTGGGCTTAAATATAGATAATAACATCTGTGATCACAGCTGGATGGTATAGTGAATAACATGCTAAACTCAGAGTAAGGAAGAATTGGAATCCTGTTGATTGATGCAGAGTGAAAAGAGCAGAACCAGAAGAACCTAATAAACACAGAGGGATACACTGTGGTAAAATCAAATGTAATGGACTTCTCTACTAGGAGCAAAGCAATCATCCAGAACAATTCTGAGGGACTGATGAGAAAGAATGCTATTCACTTCCAGAGAAAGAACCATGGGAGTAGAAACAGAGAAGGAAAATTCCTTGATCACATGGGTTGATGGGGATATGATTGGGAATGTAGACTCTAAATGTTCACCCCAGCGCGAATGTCAATAATATGGAAATAGGTCTTGATCAATAACACACATAAAACCCAGAGGAATTACGTGTTGGCTATGGGAGGGGGTTGGGAGGAGGAGAGGGGAAGAACATGAATCATGTAACCATGGAAAAATATTCTAAATTAATTAAATAAAAAAATTTAAATTTAAAAAACAGAATTCTATCTTTGGTCACTAACTTGCTGAATGATGCTGTGCAAGTCATCAGTGTCTCAGCCTCAGTATCTTCATCTGTAATTGGGGATAATAATAACACCTACTTCACAGGGTTTTTGTGAAGATCAAATGAGATAATGTATGTAAAGTACTTGGCTAACCTTAACTGGCTCTATAAAAGCTAGCTATTAGTAGTAGTAAGAGTATTATCATCCTCTTAGGACTGCTAGAAGGCTCAAATAATATCATGCAGGGTAGGTGCTTTGCAAACTTTAAAGCCTTATTTAAAAGTCAATTATTGTTATCTTCATTTTGCAGATGAGAAAACTAGACCTCAAAGTGGTTCTGTGCCTCATCTTCTGCCTCAAAATCCAGTTCACTCTCCCCTATCCCGCAATCCCCCTCTGATAATTTATTTCTTTTTCTGTCTACAAAACAAATACAAGAGACTATTTTGAGCAGTAATGGATCTAAGAATCGAGGCAAAGCTGGCTTCCACAAGTCATCCTCACCTGTCACTAGCTGCAGCAAAGGTTACTGCGTATGCTCTGCCAAGGTCGCTTTCCTTTGATTACTGCCGAGAAGTAAACAAACACCAATCCAGAAATAAACATGCCCCTGCCACATGTACATCTTTGCTCTAAAACAGAGATTCAAATACACACTGAGATCACATTAATTTATCTCTATCAACAGAAGTTGTGGTATTTTAGGCCACTTAGCTCTGGGAGAAACTGTGCTTCAAATGATTAAAGCTTAGCTGTTCAAAGCCAGCACTCAATCAAATTTGTTTAAAAAAAATATATATATATACATACACATATACATATATACTATATGCTAAATACATATTTATGTACATATATAAAATAAATAAAATGCATTACACATATATACATATATATACATAGTAATGACTATATGTATATACAAATACATATGTCTACATTTATATATCAATACCTATATATTTATACAGGCACATACATGTATATGTTGGTATATACATTTTTACATGTATGAATATATAATATATACATATATGTGATTTTGTGAGTGGATGTGCACCATCCCTAGCTGAAATTCTTTGTAAGAATATTCTAAATGGAATCATGGAATCTCATCTGGTTAGGAACCAGCTGAATCAAGACATCCTACTTCCTAATTCTCTCTTCCTACTTCCCCTTTCAGTACTGACAATTGGGCAAAGGAATTGGTGAAGTCTGAGGAGAAAGATCAGGGGATGGGAGAGACCCATAGCATACATATCAGCCAGAGAAATAACCAATGCATTGATGAGTTTTATGAGTTAAAAAAAACACAATCTGGAAATGATAGTGAAATATTTAATTTAGATGAAGGACTTAAGCTTCATCTTAAAAGTAGGACCTTACCATTTGGACTTTTAGCCTTCATCTTGTTGTATTTTAACCCCACAATGTCACTGAATGTCACCTGGATGCCCTAGACCACCTCATCCCTTTGATCAATAACAAATAATTCTGCCCAGATCACACATACCATCCCCAGACTTTCTAGGTGTAAAGATCTTCCATATCCTATCTTTAATTGTTCTTCTCTCCTTGTAAAAGATAGCCACCATTATTAAATTTGTACTAAAGTCTGTTTCTTTTTTTATTTTTGATCCCTTGTTGTTTCCACATGTATCCGCCACCAAGAATTCATTTTATGGAGTTAGTTTATAAAGAAACTGAGCTATCTATATTGTCTCCACCAAAGTACCACAGGAATAAAACTATCAAATATTATTTAATACATCTCAGTTGACATTTATTAAATGTCTACTGTGTTCAAGGAGAGAATCAGCATGTCGTAGTGGATAAAAAATGCCAATCTTGAAGTCAAGAAGATCTAGGGTTCAAGTCCTATCTTAGATAGATATTGTCTGTATACCTCTGAGAATATCATTTATGCTTTCAGTGGACTAGACTATAAGATCATAAACCACAAAGAATGTGCTTGTCTGTATTGTTAGAAGAAATTCCACTGCCCCAAAGTTCCCTGTATCAATAAAATCAGAGATCTAATATTCTATCTCCCTGAGTTTCAGGGATAAAATGACAAAAGTCAAATACTCTTAGCTCTTAAAGAGCTTATATCTTATTTTAAGGATAAGATATGTACATTAGTAATTATAATACAAAAAAAAATGTGAGGAGGCCATCAGTAGATAATTAAGCACTCATTAGCACCAACTATGTTCCAAGCACTACACTATAGTACTCTGATGTAGAAACAAACAAACAAAAAAAAGGTAAAAGATCCCCTGCCCTCAAGGAGATTATAATCTATTGAAAGAAGAGAAACAATAACTGAAAATATCAAGAAAGTGTTATAGAAATGGAAGGCAGTAACTTGAGTCAGATGGTTTCAGAAGTCCCTTCTCATTTTTACATTCTATATAAATTTCAAATCACTAAAAAAGCAAGATTTAGTGCCTATGATCTCAGAAGAACAACACAGCTGGTGGATCAGTGAAGAGAACACTGGACTTTACTAGCTCTATGACTGCAAATTACTAAACTTTCTGCCTCAGAATCCTCAACTGAAATTTGGAGACAATAATAGCCATTTGCCTTCTATTCTATAGTAAGTTATAAGGACTATATGAGACAGTTTTTAGAAAGTGCTTTATAAATCTTAGATCATTAGACAAATACTGGCTATTATTGTCTCTTACCATGATACTCAAATAGATCTGTGATCTGTTTGTCAATTCCTCCCAATGATGGAGATTATAATATATCCATATCTGCCTATATGTTTTCTTTCTTTCTATTTTATAGTTCATTTGTTTATTTTTAATTAAATTTCTTTAATTAACTCATTAATTTAGAATATTTTTCCATAGTTACATGATTCATGTTCTTTCCTTACCCTCCTTCCACCCCACCTCCTGTAACCAACAAGCAATTCCACTGGGTTTTACATATGCCATTGATCAAGACCTATTTCCATATTATTGATATTTGCATTAGGGTGATCAATTAAACTCTAAATTTTAGAGTCAACATCCCCAGTCATATTCCCATCAACCCAGGTGATCAAGCAATTGTTTTTCTTCTGTGTTTCTACTCACACAGTTCTTTCTCTGGATGTGGATAGTGTTCTTTCTCATAAGCCCTTCAGAATTGTCCTGTATCATTGCATTGCTGCTAGTAGAGAAGTTCATTACATTTGATTATGTCACAGTGTATTAGTCTCTGTGTACAATATTCTCCTGGTTCTGCTTCTTTCACTCTACATCAATTCTTGGAGGTTGTTCCAGTTCATATGAAATTCCTCCAGTTCATTATTCCTTTGAGCACAATAGTATTCCATCACCAACAGATACCACAATTTGTTCAGCCATTCCCCAATTGAAGGGCACCCCATCATTTTCCAATTTTTTGCCACCACAAAGAGTGTGACTATAAATATTTTCATACAAGTTTTTTTCCTTATGATCTCTTTGGGGTATAAACCCAGCAGTGCTATGTCTGGATCAAAGGGCAGACAGTCTTTTAGCACCCTTTGGGCAAAGTTCCAAATTGCTTCCAGAATGGTTGGATCAATTCATAACCCTACCAGCAATGCTTTAGTGTCACAGTTTTGCCACATCTCCTTTGACCTTTATTACTTTCCTTTTGTGTCACATTAGCCAATCTGTTAGGTGTGAGGTGGTACCTCAGAGTGTTAAGATTTGCACTTCTCTAATTATGAGAAATTTAGAACACCATTTCCTGTACTTATTGATAGTTTTGGTTTCAATATCTGAAAATTGCCTATTTGTGTCCTTGCCCATTTATCAACTGGAGAATGGCTTTTTTTTTCTATAATTGATTTAGCTCCTTATAAATCTGAGTAATTAGACCTTAGTCAGAGATTTTTGTTATGAAGATTGTTTCCCCAATTTGTTGCTTCCATTCTAATTTTGGTTGCATTGGTTTTATTTATACAAACCCTTTTTTAAATTAATGTAATCAAAATTATTCATTTCACATTTCATAATATTCTTTATCTCTTATTTGGTCTTAGATCCTTTTACCATAGATCTAACAGATATACTATTCTACATTCACCTAAATTGTTGATTATTTCTCTCTTTATATTTAAGTCATTTACCCATTCTGAAATTATCTTAGTATAGGGTGTGAGATGCTGTTCTAAACTTAATCTCTCCCATGTTGTTTTCCAATTTTCCCAGAAGTTTTTGTCAAATAGTGGGTTCTTCTCCCCAGAGCTAGATTCTTTGGGTTTATTGTACACTATCTTGCTGAGGTCATTTACTCCAAGTCTATTTCATTGATCCTCCCTTCTGTCTCTTAGCCAGTACCATAGTTTTTTGATGACCACTACTTAATAGTACAGTTTAAGATCTGGTATTGCTAGGTCCCCATCCTTCACATCTTTTTTTCATTATTTCCCTTGATATTCTTGATCTTTTCTTCCTCCACATGAACTTTGTTATATTTTTTCTATCTCATTATAAAAGTTTCTAGGTAGTTTGATAGGTATGACATTGAATAAGTAAATTAATTTGGGTAGGATTGTTATTTTTATTATGTTAGTATGATATTATTTTTGCATAGTTTCTCCCCACTAACATTTTAGCTCTTTGAGGGCAAGGAGTGTCCTTTTGTTATTTTTGTATCCCTAGGAATATACTAGAAGCTTAATAAATAATTGTAGATTTGCTGTGATTTCCATTCATGTACTTCTGTAAGTTTGCCACAGGGGGATCACCCAATGTGTTGGAAAACCTCTTCACTAACTCTCAACATTATATGAGTGCCTGATGATGTCTTTCATTCCTCATCATTATCAGTTGAATAGTTCTTCTTATCCTAAAAATACCTGTACTTGTCCTTTGGGAATCCTGTTTTTTTTTTAATTCCTTACTCATTCTGTGATATTCCTTGTTTACATTCATAATACATTTCTCAATTGCTTTTTATGAGATGTTCATTTTTGATATTTCTTAGCCTATTTTATTCAATATCTCACTGCCATGTAATAACATTGACAGGATATTTGTTTAAAAAAAAAGATGAGCTTTTCTTCCATGGAGACTTGGGGTCATTGAGGGACTTAAGTTATTTTTTTTAAACCTTACTTTCCATCTTAGAATCAATTCTGTGTTTTGGTTCTAAAGCAGAAGAATGGTAAGGAATAGGCAATGGGAGTCAAGTGACCCTACGGTCACACAGCTAAGAAGTGTCTGAGGCCAGATTTGAACCCAGGATCACTATCTATGCCTGGATCTTAATCCACTGTGCCACCTAGATGCCCCCTAAGCTATTTTTGGAAGACAATCCTGCTTGTAATATTCTTTTCAACCCCGAATCTAACTGATTGTTAACCAGTATTGTTTGACTCAGATACATATACTGATATATAAGCTCTATAGGCTTTCCATTTAGATGAATGGCTTAATCTGGGTACTACACATTCTTCATCCAGTTGGGTTTTCCATTGTGGATGGTCAGGACATATTCTCTTGAGTGGTTACTCTGAAATGTCCCAGATCTTGATATAATAAGTGTAATCCATAAAAATAGAATATGAAAGATGTTACCACTTAAAATATGTTCTCTTCAATGTAGTCTTTATCCCATATCTTCATCATCTCTTTTTCAAATTTCTCTAACATAAATAATTTTAAAATATATTTATGATCAGGGGACATTGAATGGATTGATTTATGAGATCATGACCTTCAAGGAATTTTGAATTATTTTGTTGTCTAGATAGAAGATATCTTGCAGGAAAAAGATAATTTATAGTTACATTGTGATAACATCAATTTTTTTCATAAACAACATATAGCAAATGCATCTGAATTGTATATACACTTGCTTCATTGTGCATGTGTTCAGGTATTGAGAAGAAGTCATGTTTGCTCCCTCTTAATGTTCTTATTGGAGAAGCCTTCAATTTTATACAATTTTATACAAGTGACTTACCTAAAAAAATCTGAATTGGACTAAGGGAAGGGCCATATTTATATCAATATTTCTATTTTCTCAGTTGCCTGATCTGGATCAGTAAGGTACAGAATTTCTTCCTTCTCTTATCCTTCTCTGTTCACTTTACACACAAATTTCTTTGCATCAAAACAATTCTGTCCTCTCCAGTATGGATCTCTACTCTATGATTTTGCTCATTCTGACTATTTTTCTTTTCTATATTCTTTTACGTGTCATTTTACCTACTCTATAAGCCTCTCCTGGACTGTTCTTTTATGGTCTAAGTGGATGGTCTCAAGGATAAAAAGCTATTAAAATATTTACAGATCTATAAAACTGTGCATATTCTTTGACCCAGTGATACCACTATTAAGTTCCTAAGACCAATATATACAAATATATTTATACAAGTTCTCTTTGTGATTGCAATAGATTGAAATTGAGGAGATGCTCATAAATTAAGGAAAAGCTAAATAAGTTGTAGTCAATGATTGTGATGGCATACTAGTGTTCTAGAAGAAATGATGAACAGGAAGTTTAAGAAAAGTCTGCAAAGACTTATACAAATTGATGCAAAATGAAGTAAGCAAAGCCAAGATAATATTGCACTCAGTAACAGCAATATTGTACAATGATAATCTATGAATTGGATTTATTCCCATCAATACAATGATACAAGATAATTATGAAAGACATGACAAATAATGCTATCAATCTCCAGAGGAAAAACACATGCAATTTTAATACAGATCTAAGCATACTTTTAAAACTTTATTTTTATTTTTAAATCTTTTTTATAAGATGAAAAATGTAGAAATATGTTTTGTATAACTGCATACATAAAATCTATACTGAATTGTTTTCATTCTCCTGGGGGGAGAGAAATGAGAGAGGAGAGAATTTGGAAATCAAAATTTAAAAATAACTAACACTTATAACTTGTTTTATATATAATTGAGAACTATTAAATGAAATACACACATATTGGGAAAGTAAAATCATTACACTTAAAATTTGTTGATGTCTTTTAAAATGTTTTAGCATTAATGGGTACATGTGTATATGTGTGAATACCTTAACTTTCTCTCAGACTTGCAGATTGAACAGAAATCTTTTCTCTTTATGTCATGAATACTTTCTTTAAGAGTAAAAAAAATTGTTCTTGAATATGGTGAGAATAAACTTAAATTAAAAATTAAATATATTTGAATAGGCCAAAAAAAGAACTTTTATTCAGTGTGGGAGTTACCCCTGATTCAGTTGAGGAGTTGTCTTTATATTCACTTTCTTTTCAGGACCAAGATAATAATTAGTAAAGAAGAAAGAAGAATTATAAAAATAATTATAAGTGGCAAAAATAATTCACTAATTAATTTTAAAATACCTTTGAATAAACAAAATCAAATTCTTGGGCTTCATTCACAAAGGTTTTTATTAAATAATTATCTATTTCCTCAATTTTCCCAATATCTAGTGTCTTAACATTATAAGATAGAACTGTCTCCACCTAGCACATATACTCTAGAGAGGTATATAAGGTGTTCCAGAAAGACTATTATGTGAGGGCTTGCCAATCTTTTTTTTTTTTTTGTGGGGGGGGATTAGGGGTTTCTCCTTTAGTTTATACCTGCTGTACAGCTTTCATTTATGGCTCCCAGAAACTGTACCATTCATAGTAACTACATATCAGGAAAACCGTCTCAGCTGACAGAGTAAAGCAGGTTGAAGGTAACCAATAGACTTCAAACATTGGCAAGTTAGGGGGATATCTACCCCAAGCACGTGAAGACTTCCTCATGGAATTAGTGAATATGAACAATTTGTTGCAATGAGCCATGAAAGCATGGAGCATTTAGAGTTTGGTTAGACATTGAAAATGTCACAGTGATATGCTTCACCCTGAACCATTGTAAGTCTTCTTGGCGTCAGTCTTGCCAAAAGATTCCAGTGACTTTGGAAGAGAGTGAAGTCAATGGCTTCAAATTTGCCTCATCTAAATCCGATTTATGTACAAGTCTAAAGACATTTGCCATGTTATTTTTCATTTTACCATTTTGCTATCTTATTATGTTATTATTTTATAATTATCTTGAAGTTCTATGACAACAGGTAAGTGATTAGTGAATACACTGAGAACTGTATCCTGCCTGGTGGCTGAGGACATAGGGTTGTTTTTTCAGTTGGCCAAAGGTACAATGGAGTTTGGCAGCCCCCGTGGTGTCTAAGTAGCCTTTTTTAAAGATCATACTGCTCACCTCCTGGCTTGAGGAAGAGGCTGGGGAAAAAGGTGCCCTAAAAATTATATGCTTCATACAACCTAACCTTGACCTACTTACCATGGAAGATGAGGATCCTATCTTGTGGTCAAAAACAAAAAAACGTATAAAAACTTTTGCAAAAACATTTCCACTGGTATATGGAATACAGGCAAGCTTAGGGACAACATGAAATCTAGTAGACCTGAAAGATAAACAGATGTTATTGTGAGAGAACTCAAAAGGTATAGCATCCAAATGACATCTCTGAGTGGAACAAGACTGGCAAATAAAAACCAGCTTACTGATGGCAAAGCTGGAGACACCTTTTTCTGGAGTGGTTTCATTGATGAGTGGTTCTGTGAAGCTGGCATAGATTTCATTATCAAATCTAATCTAGTCAATAAGCTTGTATGCCTGCCAAGGAGTGAATGACAGTCATGCCAATGTCTTTTTTAAAGAAATTACCACACCATCATCAACAGTGTGTATACTCTTGCAATGATAAGCTTTTCTGGGGTCAAAGAAAAATTTTATAAAGATCTAGAGACTCTTATCCACAGTTGCCAAAAGATGGCAAGCTTGTGATTCTGGGTTACTTTAATGCCAAAGAAGGCACAGACTATAAAGGCATAGGCATAGAGTCAGGAAATAGTATCAATGGATATTTACTGCATCTCATGACCTCATCACCAACACTTTCTTTTATTTACCTCAGTGTCATAAAACTGCATGGATGCACCCTCTCAGTAAACCTTGACATTCAATAGACTATGTCATTTTAAGAGAAAGGGACAGACAGGATGTGAGAGTGATAAAAACAAAAACAATGAGCTGGACTCATCATAGACTTATCTTCTCCAAGCTAAACATTTACATTCAACAAAAATGGTGGCCCCAAGACAAAGACAACTACCAGAAGTTTTAATGTCAACAGACTAGAGTGTTTTTCTGTGCCTGAACAGTTTGTTTCTGACTTGGAGTAAATTAAAGCTAAGCCAACACACAGGTAGCAACAGTGGAGCAGAAAAGGAGTGGGATGTTTATTCATATGGGTCAGAACACTCAGCAACATCAAGATTGGTTTGGGGGAAATGACAGGGAAATTCAGAAGCTATTAAATGAAAAACTGAAAACTTCACAAGGTTTACCAGAAAGATAGTTTGTGTCTCTAAGAAGGCAGAATTTAACTCCATCAAAAGTAAATGATTTGAGAGATGCAGATTTCTTGGTTTTGTAAAAAAAGCAGATAAAAGTAAGTTTTATGGAGATAATAATAACCCCAAATGGATCCTTCATGCCTGAATGTCATTTATGGGTCAAAGATCTACGGTGCATCTCAACTACTAAGCACTGATGGAGTCACACTGCTTAATGATAAGGACATAATTTTGGAGACATGAACTGGACACTTCCATTTCAAGAGATTGTCATCAGTCAATGCTGAAGTTTTAACCATATACCTCATGTTGAAGTCATTCTTCCTCTATCAACTGAAGAAGAGGCTTCTGTTGTCATTAGGCTACTCTCATGTGGAAAATCACTTGGTACTAGTTCCATTCCAGCAAAGACTTACATGGCAGAAGGTCCACTGCTCATGTAAATGCTGACTGGAATCTTCTCGGTTACATGGCAAAAGAGGTTATCCTCTAGGAGATTAAGCATGCCTTCCTTATCCTTCTCTATAAAGGGAAAGGAAATGGGCTCTTAAGTCAAAATTATGAGAAAGTGTCTTTCTTTGTCATTGCTAGCAAGATTCCTTCCAGAGTTCTCATTAATAGGTAATGAGGCTTCACCTGGAAGCTGGTTCCTTACCCAAGAGCCAGAATGACTTCAGAAAGGGCCATGGAACAGTTGATATGGTGTTTGCTGCCCAACAACTCCAGGAGAAATGCCAGGAGAACAGAGGTGTGTAAACCATGTTTGTCAGTCTGACAAAGGCTTCTAATGCTGCTAGTCATGAAGGTTTGTCAAAGATCACATAAAATTTGTTTGACCAGAAGTTCATCAGTATTCTATTTTGTGCTTGAACAGGTTCTAGATAATGAATAATGTTCTCATACCTTCCTGGTATGGAATGAAGCAGTACTGTGGGTTTATTCTTATGCCTTTTAGCCTGATGTTTTAAGTGATGATTTCAATAAGGACAAAAAAATGACATCAAGGTCAGCTACCTCAGCAGTAATATATTATTTAACTTGAAATGTCTACAAGCCAAGACTAGAATGGAGGGAGAGGTCATTCATGGCTTGGTTTTTGCAGATGATAGTGTACTGAATGCAAACTCTGAGATTGAGATGTAAAAGAACATGAATATATTATCTTCTGGTTGTATTAATTTTTGCCTGACTTTTAATACCAAGAAAACAGGCTTTCTGTGAAGCAACACTGCACCATCCATACATGGAATCATTGGTTGCATCAAATGGAGAAATTTCAAATGCTATGACTAAGTTCAGTCACATTGGCAGTATACTTTCCAGAAATGTATAGATAGTTGATGAGGTTGGTACATGCATCACTGGATCTAAATTGGTGCTTGAGAGTTTCTGAAGTTTTAAAAGTTCTAGACCCAAGGGTCTACCAAATTGAAGGTCTACCAAGCCATTGTTGTGGCCTCTTTGGTATATGCTTATGAAATCTGGACAGGCTATCCATGCCATGCCAGGAAATTGAATTGCTTGCATTTGATTTGTCTTATAAAGAACTTGCAGATTACCTGGAAAAATAAGGTACTGGACACTGAAGGGTTTTATTCAAGCTGAACTGCTGGGCATTCAAACTCTACTGAAGAGATTGCAACTCTAATGAGCTGGTCATGCCTCTAGAATGCCAAATATAAGTTTACTCAAAAGACTATTTTACAGAGAACAGATCCAAGGCATGTGATCTCATGGAAATCAGTAGAAGTAATACAAGGACCTCTCAAGGTCTCTCTGAAGAACTTTGGTATTATTATGAGGCTTGGGAGACATTGGAACCATACTGTCCAGCATGGCATGCCTATGTCAAAGGAGACTCGGTGTTCTATAAGTAAAGCATAATTTCAGTAGCTCAAAAGAAACGTGAGATGCATAAATGTAGAGATATTTCTATTCTAGATGTTCACATGGATAATTTATGCCCAACTTTTGGTAGAGTCTCTCAAGCTCACACACTTGAGACCAGCCACAGCTGAACACACCATACATCAACCCTGACAGAGTAATGTCACTGTGGTCCTCTTCTAGTGCAAAGGATAACATCTAACCACTTTAGGCAGCAATCCAATATCAGCTTATGATTATATAATATTTATCGTTTATGAAGTACTTTCTCCCCAATGATGAGGTAACTCATTATTATAAACTCCCCCCTTTACAAATGAGAAAAATGATGATTAGAGAAAAAATTATTACTTGTTATGTGATCTCATAGCTAATAAGTGCTTGTATTCCAGTTAGATATACATTTCTAATGGTTTGCAGAATATCATTGCACTCAGATTTCAAGATTCTTTTCTCTATCAAAACTACTTCTCTTCAATTTTTACCATCCCCTTATTTTCTTTTTTAAGGGTTGGCTAACCTAATATCCTCCTGTTGTCTTCAAGCTCTGTTTGGACTCGTGCTTCCCTCACAGATTCTTTACCACTGCCTACTAAACCTATAGTTGGACAAGGGTCCCTCCTCCTCTCCAGGAATAAGTATGCAGATCACAGCTCTAAACAAAGAAAGGAAAGCAATTTAGAACCCATCTCATAACATGCCGTGTTGCAAATTACAGTTATCGTAGGTTCCTTCCTGTGAAGGTAAAAATGCACACAGAGAAAAACATCTTAGCCACTATCAAAGTAAAGGAATTGTGAAAAAAGGGAGAAAGGGGAGGGGAAGTGATAATGAAGCTTATCTGGCTTCCTTTAGTTCTTATGGTTTTTCTCCTGAGTGATTCCCAAGCCATATTACCTTCTAATAGCTCCTGCCCTGGTCAGGACCACCTTCTAGCATACGAACACAGTCCACCCTGGCTACATTCTCCAATTCAGGGATTATATGATAACTGTTTATTGTTTTAGAAAAGGATGTTACCACCGGTAAGAAAAATAATCTCCAAACTCTGATTAGTATTTTCATTGCCACAATTACAGCACTAAAAAAAAAAATGACTTCCAGGTGTTTCATAAAGGAAAAAAAGTACTGAGTACCACACATTCTAAGAAATGTTTATTCCTAAAGACAAATGAAACAGATGACCCAGGATCAAACATGAGGCAGTGTGGTATAAAGGCAAGAGTGCTAGATTTCAAATTGGAGATCCTGGATTCATACCTTGTATCCACTACTTATTAAAATGTTACCTTGAGTAAGTCAATTATTAACATCAACACTCTAAAATTTAAACAATTTAAAATTAAAAGAACAAATTTAAAGTAAAATTTGAAGGTTTATGAAATGGTTTATGTGTTTTCTCCTTTGATTTTCACAAGAAATGAATTGTTGATGCTCTTATTATCCCCATTTGACAGATGTAGAAAGTGAGGCCCTGACATTTTAGGTTACTTCCTCAGGATCACATAGTTTGTAAGTTTCTGAGGCCAGATTTGAGCTTGGATCTTCCTGAATCCAAATCTAGCAATCTAGGAATAGTTCCACCAATTCTGCTTTTCTGGAACTAATTTTCCTTATCTAAAAAAAAAAGGGAATAGGACTACATGACCTCTGAAGATTACAAGACCCCTTCCAGTACTATGTAGTATCTTAAAGACCTATCCAATAGATTAAGCATCATCATCAGATCTCATATAACACCAAATTCATGCCTCACTTATCATATTCTAATTTTTATCACAGTTACCTTTTCATGTGTTTTATCCCTTTGCCCCTACCCACTGTGCAAGTAGAAAATTTTCCACACCTGAGCTACATTCACAGCATCCTTTTAAGTTATGTCCTAATTTTACGTAAGGAGACTTAGAAAATAAATTTGGATGAGAACCATGCTGAGGGGCTCTTTTTTGGGGGAGTTTGTGCTTTTTGATAAAGTACTGCAGGTGTGAGTCTGGTGCTCTTTGCTCTGCTCACTTGACTGAAAGAACCTTTTTTCTTTTCCTTCTCTTTGTTATTAAAATCTCACAATTTTGGCAACCACAAAGGGATTTCAGAACTAGAGGAACCAGATTTCTTCTCCTGTCATGGTTTTCCCTCTCCCCTCTTCCTTCTCCCATCCCCCTTTGGGAAACTCTTCAAAGCTTTCTCAGGCTCATTGCCTACACCTGCCCACCAGGAGAACCAGGTAGCTGGGTCTCTCCCTTACAGAGGCTCTTCCTGCTAAATCCTTCTGCTGTTACTGCTGCTTGCTGTTGCTGCTACTGGTAAGCTTTAAACTCCCTGCCACAAATCCCAGCCTAACAAAGGTGGATCCCTTTTCCCTTTTCAGGGGAGAACTGGTCCTCTCTCCTAACTAAATCCTTTTCCAAAACACCCCACCCCAGCTTCCTATACTCCCTCTTAGAAAAAAAAAAAACTCTTCCCATTCCAGCTAAGAGGAGTCCTCATTCCTAAAACCAGCCCCAAATCCTTGATTTAAACTTCCTCACCCTTGCCACTAGAAACTAGTATTGAGCACTCAGTTTTTTTCTTTTATTGAACTGCTAATAATGGATACTACTCTACAAGAAATCTTTTTGGCTTTCCTTCAATTGGGAACCTTTAGGTTTTCAGAATGCTTCCTTCTCCTTATATTGTTAGGAAATTTTCTTTATCAATTCTTAAATTCCTAAATAGTAAGGCACAAAAGATTATGATGCACAAAATGCAAGCTAACCAGACTCAAATTTTCTTAAATACTCAGTTGATGCCATATTTGTTTTTGTATCTTATCCAATACCCAACATAGGACCCTGAATACATTAGGTGGTTAAAGACTATTTTACTGATTTGGATTAATTTTCATTTTAAAGATACTTATCAAAGTCACTAGTGGTGACTGAAGAGCCTTGATTTTCTCACCATGTCTTTTCTCCCTCCAAGGGTTGTGACCGTGAGTAATCCATTTAAATAATCCAAGACTCAATTTCCCCATCTATAAAAAAGGGTTGATAATACATATACCATTGACTCTAGGACTATAGAGAAAATAGAATGATAAATAAGGTTAAAAAAGCATTTTATAGCACTATTTAGGATAAATGATCAAACATAGGTTTAGAAGGGAAGGGCACCTTATCCATTTTATCTAATTTTCTCATTTTGCATAATGATAAACTGAGGCTCAAACAGGTAAAATCAATTAAACACATTCATTCAGATCTGAATAACTATATCCAATGGTTCACAGAATATTATTCACAAACTCAGAGACTCTTTCCTCTATTCAAGTCGACTCCTCAATTTTTACTTTCCTCTCATTTTTTGTTTATTGGCTGGCAAACCTAACATTTTCTTCTTGTCTTCAAGTTCTATTTGGACTCATTCTCTCTAAACTGATTCTGTAATGCTGCCTATTAAACCTGTAGTTGGGTCTGGGACCCTCCTCCCGTCTAGGAAAAAGTATATTGTTCACAGTGCTGGGCTTCAGCAGTACTGGGATTGGGTTAGCAATCTCCATCGATCTCTGAAAGGATGACTTAATTGCATTTGTGTATGCTACATATATACACACGCATACATATATATTTTCATATATATGTAAATGTATAAATTTTGGTCTTTAAAAATGTTAGAACAATTTTTTGAATTGAAAGGGGTTATTTATATATTTACAATTTCACCATAAAAGAAAGCAAAGTAGTAAGAGACATCTTGGTTTGATCCATTTTTGGAACATTTAAAGTTCTATGATCATATATTCCATTTCCTAAGATGTCTCCTAGATCCAAATTTGTCTACTTTGTCATTTTATGTTTATAGATTTCTTTCAACATTGAAACTCTATCTTCTGTGTTTTAAAATGCCATGCTCTAAGTAAGATTTTTCCCTTTTATGTTACATTTCCTAACATTCTATGTTCTAAGTTGCTTTCTAATTTCAGCAGCCTATCTTTTCTATAATCCTAAAATCCCATGAGTCACAAGAACAGAGGAGATGGTAATTTGGTGGGGCTATCACCATTGGTGCTAGGATTAGATTCCTTATCCGAAAGCAGATTCCAATTATAATTTGGCTTTTCCTTTTTTCTTTTTCTCATCGTATTGCATGTGAATCCTGAATTTACTTTAAAATAAATTCCCTTATATTAGGTTGCTAGGACACTTTAATTGATCTGTATCTGACATATATGCCACATATTTCCAGTTTAGCATTTTTTTTCACGCTTGGTAATTGAACGGGACAATAGTGAAAATATTGGCCACAGTTTGCCCCAGATAAGGGTTTCGGAAGGATAAACTGTTGTATTTGGCCTTCTTGCTACCAGAACTAATAAAAAAGTGATGAAACTAAAAATTTATCAGGAGCCGATAGTGTGACACTCTTTTAAAGGTATAAACAGTTAATTGGTTAGAGATCTCAAATCTAATATAGGGAATTTTGTCAAACATAAGAATACAAGCCATTCTCAATTGATAAATGTTCAAAATATATAAACAGAGAGTTTTTAGATAAAGAAATCAAACCTATATATAACTATAAGATGCTCTAAATCATTATTGATTAGAGAAATGCATATCAAAACAACTCTGAGATATCATCTCATAACTATCAAATTGGCTAAAACAACAAAAGGCAAAAAGACAAATGTTGGAGGCCATGAGAAAAAATGGGGACACTAGTACTCTGCTGGTGGAACTGTGAATTGATCCAATCATTTTGGAGAACAATCTAGAATTGTGCTTCAAAAGTTGTAAAACTGAGTATACCTTTTTCAGCCAACAATATCACTATTAGCTTTATTTCTTAACGCAATCAGGGAAAAAGGAAAAGAATCTATACGTTCTAAAATATTTATAGCAGCTCTCTTTGTGGTGGCAAATAACTGGAAATTGAAGGGATGCCCATCAATTGGGGAATGGCTAAATAATTGTGGCATATGAATGTGATGGAATATTGCTAAACTGTAAGAAATGACGAACAGATTAACCTACAAAAGAAAGACCTACATGAAGTTATGAAGAGTGAAATGGAGCAGAACCAAGAGAACATTATATACAGCCACAGAAATACTATTTGAAGAATGACTTGTGCTTGTCCTCCTCCAGAAAAAAGAATTAATAAACAGAAATAAGCAAGATATAGTTTTATATATAGCTATATCTTTTTATGTAGTAATGACTTTTCTAATGGGAGGGGGGATAGAGTTACCTGGGTATTTTAATGTAACAAGTAGACAAACAAATAAATAAAAATTACAAAATGCCACTAAGAAAAAGAAAAAAGTATATCATCATAATTGTAAATTCCTTTAATAGAGGCAATCTGCCTAGAACAAAAGAAGTTACTATCCTGCCATACTAGGTACGAATCTGACAACATCCATATTATATTCAGTTGAGAATGCCACATTTTAGGAAGGATATTGACAAACTGGAATATCCTGAGTGGAGCAGGACCTCGAATGGACAAAGACAAAGTTCAGCTGAAGGAACTGGGGTTGTTTGGACAAAGAAGTATAATTAGAGAAGAGGTGAGAGCTTTCTTAAAATATTTGAAAGCTGTCATGGAGAAAAATATTAGACATTCTTTTCTGAGGTCTAAAGGGAAGATGAAAGTTAGAGAGAGAGAGAGAGAGAGAGAGAGAGAGAGAGAGAGAGAGAGAGAGAGAGAATCTTTAGCTCAGTATAAGAAAGGATATCATAACAATTAACATTATCCAAAAATGAAATGAGTGAAGCATTCCAAAATAACAAAATTATATATACATATATGTGTATATATATACATATATATACATATACAACAAAATTATATATACATATATGTGTGTATATATATATACACACACATATATATATATATATACATACAGCAATTTGTACTTTGAAAAGTGTTTACATATGCGCTAAGGTGCATTAATAATTTTGTGATGTAGGTGATATTATTTTCCACATTTTATGGATGACAAAATGGAGGCATACAAAAGTTTAGGAACTCATCCATAACCATTTATCTAAGCATCATAACTGAGGCAGAATTTGGATGTAGGTCTTTTGACTACAAGTCCTAAGTTCTACCCACTGTGCCATCTAAATGATCCTATCATTGGAGATCTTCAAGGGGTTAGATGACCACTTATCCTGGACACTCTAGAGAAGAGATACTTACCTTCTTTTGTAATGAACCCATCCCTCTCTTATGAATTCTAAGGGTACCTTCCCAGGATAATATTTTTAAATGCATAAAATAAAGTATATAGGATTACAACAAAAATTATGTTGAATGCATATGTGTGTTTTATTTCACATATCCCAGGGTAAGAACCCTTGTACTAAAAGGCATTATAATTCAGGGGTGGGTTGTCCTCAATGACCTTTGTCATTTCTTCCATTTCTATACTTTTTATTCTTCTAAAATTCTGTGGTTTTGTCAAATATGTTACTATCAAGGACTATCCTTGCCTTTGGGATGGGAGTAGCACTAGAGATGTCATTTAGAACCAGCAGTCAGTAGAGGACAGGAAGTAAAACTCATGCTTGCTGCTGCCAGTGTATTCATATAGCCCAGCATTTAGGAATGGGGCTGTCTCAGTGTGAGTCAGTCAATACAGGGTCCTGAAATTTGAAGTTCAGACTTTGATTTCCTTGCCTTTCAACTCTATGAAACAAAGGTGATGGCTACACTCTGTATCTATGTACTCCTTTGTCCTCAGACACAATCCAAACAGAGAAAACTTTCTGTGTTTTGACTGTTCCTTTCTTCCCCTGTAATTACTTCATTTCTATTAAATCACACAGTATTAGGATTTAACAACTGGAACAATCTCTCAAGCAATGATATTTTTTTAACAAGGACCTTCCAGAGTTACCCACAGTAATTCTGATCTTAAATGTGAGAGCAGTGAATAATCACTTACAGCCCAAGATGAAACACTTAAAAGAACCCAGTGGTCAGTTTTGCTACCTATATTCCACCCTCACTGATGGATGCCAATAATCCATTAGGAACCCTGAAGTGAAGTCATTGTAGAAAGAAGCTGCTGAGAAATGGAAGCTTTTAAAAGCAATGAAGAGGTGTCATTACAGGGGGGAGGGGAGGAAGGAAGAGTCCATAGAAGGCTCAAGATGGAAGGGATCTTAGAATATAGGATATTAGAGCTAGAAGTCACATCTGAATATAAAATGTTAATATACACATGCATGAGTGTGACTATCTGTGTGCAATAGTTAAACATATGCTTTAGACAGCAAGATAGATAAAATGAATACATAAAGAATATTGCTCCATAAAATATTAAGGCTGGAAGGGACCTTAGAACATAATGTTACAAGAAAAAGTGAGAGGCAAAAGGGAACTTGGAATACCATGACCAAAAGGAGTGTTAGAAGTAGATGGGTTGAAAAGGCTCTTAGAAAATAAAGATCTTAGTGGTTTGCTAGCCTAGCCTTTTGTTTTTTTTTTAAGAAACTGAGCCCTAGAGAAGAAAGGTCACACAATTAGTCAGTAGCAGACCTGGAACTAGAGATGAGGTCTCTTGACACATACTAGAATATTTTCTACATTTGACCCAGTAGCCCGTACTGTCCTAATTTTAAATGGCAGCCACTCTCGCACTTCTAAAAGGACACTTGAATAGATTCTGTCTTTTGTACATTTTAATCCACTAAAATATTTAAAATAACCCCTTTAAAACCTTCCATAATATAGTTCTTTCCTAGTCTGCTAGCCTCATTTTATAATACTTCCCTTCATGAATTCTTCATTCAAGCCAAACTGGATTATTGGCTCTTTCCCAAGTTTGACACTCCATCTTCCCCCTCCATGCATTTGCCCAAGTTTCTCTTCATGCCTCCTTTTTATATTCATTCAGAATCTTTTCTCAAGGCTCAACTCAGATACCACCTCATCCAAGTAGTCCTCCTTGATTCTTCAGGCCACTAGTGTTGTCTCATTGTGTAAATGTTACATCCTTTCCACCCTACTGTCAAAGTCCTCTGCAATCCAGAGACACTACTCTTGTTGCTGCTCCTCAAAAATGGTACTCTATCTTCAGATTCTAGATATTCTTATTATTATTTCTGAAATATTTGCTCTTATCTCTACCAGCTGGCTTTCCTTGTGTCCTTCAAGTCCCAGGTAAAATATCACCTCCTTCAGGAAGGCTTTCCTGTCCCCCCTTAATTCAAATCCTTCCTTCTGATGATTCTCTCCCTTTTATCCCCTATAAAATATCTTCTCTGTAGATAATTTTAGGAATGACATCCCAATCCATCTTCTTCCCCCATTAAACTGTGAGGTCCTTGAGAACAGGGATTATCTTTTTCTTTCTATCCCCATCACTTAGCATAATGCCTGACACAGAACAGGTGCTTAAAAGCTGTCTTTCACTTACTATTGATTTTCCTTCCCCACAAATCTCTTCCTAGTAGAATGTAAGATTCTTGAGGGCTGAGACTGTCACGTTTTATTCTTTTTATATTTCATGCCTAGGGCATTGATTATAAAGTAGTCACTCATTGTTTCTTGAATTGGATTCTATTGACTGTCTCTGCTTTCCACCAGTAGAGAGAGGGGAGACATTGTGTGCGGAGACATTAGGCTAGGGATATGAGAGTGTAGGAGGGCAAGAGAAAAAAATAGAGACTGAATTTAGAAGCTTGGAGATAAAATACAGTTTTCTAATGATTTCCATATTTTTTGCTGTTTTGAAATTCCAGTCTATTTCAAGCTGATGACTTTTTTGTGCTCTACAGTGTGCATAAATAATAAAATATTTTTCAAGGGCAACAAGAGATTCTGTTTCAATGGCTTATTCTTTAGTAAAGGGAGAAAATGGACATATCATGGTTTTTTTCAAATAATTAAGGAGCAGGGGATGATAAAGCCTCATAGCTAGTATTTCCATACTATTTTTACAATTCTTAAGCCCATAATTATACACATTATTTCATTTGATGCTTGTAGAAGGAAGAATTATATTATTGCTCCTATTTCACAGATGAAAAAACTGAGGTTAAAAGCAAAACTGAGATTGAATTTAGTCAAATTCTGTCACTCAGCAGGTTATAAAACTGAGGCAAGCAGGGGGGTGAGCTGACCAAGGTAATGCAGTGTCCAGAGAAAAGGACAAGAATATAGCTTTTTTTCTGACTCCTGGGTCAGTTCCATCCCTCCCTCTTCCTCAGACTACCCCATGTGGGCTTAAAATAACTTTGCATTTCATATTAACCTGCATATCCACTTGCTTCCTAATTACAGGTATAATCAATCATTATTTGTAAGGGGCTCATTAGAAATAGTAGGAAATGAAATTTCCTATTATGGCTTCAGGAAGATTGTCAGGGACCCAGTCATAGGGCATTGAAATCCTTTTGGAAAGGTAGCCAGTATGGAAGCCAGTGTGCCATCTTCTTCCTGAATCCCAGTAGGTACCATGGTCAGCCACCCACAGCAGTTGAAAGCCATTTAGAAATGAGATATAAAAATACGTATTCAGTAAGGAGGATTTCCACTATTTTGTCACTGGAATCCATAATAACATAACAAATGTGTAGGTAGAAAAGAGTTTGTATTTATAGAATGCTCTCATATTTATGGAAGGGTAACCTCAGCAAACTTCTGAGGGAGTCATTAAAAACATATTAGCCCTCTCTTATCCAGTAAACTGAGGACTGGAGAGTTAAATGGATCTCTTTCTTCTAATACACATCCCCTTCTTACAAAAGATTCAGCTGCACATTTTGGTTGTTTGTCTGTTCCATGAACTCTACTTCAGTCATATGTTGGTAAGAATCCTGGCTATATTGCATTTCACTCCTGACAGCACTATCCCCACAGCTCACATCTTCTTTATCTCCTCATCCTCATTAGTCACCTTGTTCCCTCATCCACCCTCATGGCAACTCTCTCCCCTCCTCAACCACTTTTCAACTCTCCTTCACTTAGTGTCTTCCTCCTTTAAACTCTTTGCTCTTTGTCAACTGTAGGAATTGTCTTTACAGTTTACATTCTATCCCCCAGGACTTATTATGGCACCTGGCACATTAGAAAGTGCTCAATAAATGCCCTCCTCCTCCTCTCTCTGTCTCTGTCTTTCCTCTCTCTCTCTCTCTCCTCTTTCTCTGTCTGTCTCTCTCTCCTCTTTCTATGTCTGTCTCTCTTCCTCTCTCTCTCTCTCTCTCTCTCTCTCTCTCTCTCTCTCTCTCTCTCTCTCTCTCTCCCTCTCACCTCTTCCTCTCTCTCTCTCTCTCTCTCTCTCTCTCTCTCTCTCTCTCTCTCTCTCTCTCTCTCTCTCTCTCTCTCTCTCTCTCTCTCTCTCTCTCTCTCTCTCTCCCTCTTCCACTCTCCCTCCTTCTCTTTCTCTCTCTCCCCCCTCCCTCCTTCTTTCTCTCCCTCTCTCTCTTGTAGTCAGACTATGGCTGGAAGTTTTATAATACAATTTTAAAGCTCTGACCACTCTCACAACTGTGAGATCTTTCTGGAATCAGACCTCGACTCCATGTTAAAATTTTATATAAAGTGGGTTCTCCAGAGTACCATGACTTACATAGCCTCATTGTTTCTTATAACAACCATATAAGGTTGGCAGAACTGAAATGATTTATGCCCATTTTACAGAGCATACTTTAACTCTTCCATATCTGATTATACCCTGGATATACAACATGTCTCAAAGACCACTGCACTTTTAAAACTATTAAAGCTGTAATCATTACCCAGAGTTTTGGTACACCCTAAATATTAACAAGACTAATAAATCCTGGAATATACTTCTCTTCTCTTTGCCTAGAGATGCAAGAATTCAGGAATATCTCAGTTCAAATTTTGCCTCAGAAACTTCCTACCTGTGTGACCTTGGGAAAGTCAATTAACTTCAAACTGTCTCAGTTTCAACAACTACAAAATAGAGATAATAATAATACCCACCACACAGGGTTATTGTGAGGATCAAATAATATAATATCTGCAAGGCACTTAGCACAGTGTCTGGCACATAATAGATGCTTAAGAAATTTTTTTATTCCATTTTCTCCACTCCCTTCCCTAACAGAGTTTGTGGTAAATATCATTCTTGGACTAAAGACAGCACAATTCAGCCATTTTAAGTCATGTATCTGAAGCTACAGCTTTGATAAAATGAATTAGCACCAGTGATGGAGCCAACTGGAACCAGCTCTTGAGAGCCGTTTGTTAAATTTTCAGTGTGAACATTTATTCCTCAGAGATCCTCAAAGGTTTGATTTATTGTTCTATGAAATATCTAGATTTAAGAAAGAAGTGACATGATGCAGGGAAAACACTGCAGAAGTTCAAGGCAGGAGACATGGGTTCAAGTCTTAAATATTTACATTATTTGTATTGTCTAAATCTCATCATATACCTCAGTATCTCCTCTGTCAAATGAATCTAGTACATTAACTATCTAGATTTCAAAGGTATATTCAGAAAAATCCCTTTGTGAATCTTCAGTTATTATAGAAATGCCAAATACTGTTTTTGAAAGTGAGAGCTTGAGAGTGTATGAGAACATAAAATATTGGTGCAGTAAAAAATGCCTTAGATTCCATTGAAACTAAACCTGATGCTTTACAGATAAAGAAACTGAGACCAAAAGAAATTAGGTAGCTTGCCTAAAATCAAATAACTAGTGGATGCCTCCTTATTCTGAGTTAATAATACCTGCAAAACCTCCTTTAAAAAAATAACTTTATCCTCTACTTTCTTGAAATGTTAATGAAAGCTCAGTTAATTCCATTGTATCAATATATAGCTTAGTTTAATAAACATTTTCTTCCTTTTTGTTAAATATTCTTAACTTCAAGAAATAGTACCAATGTGGCCAGCTATTCAAAAGTTACTTAACTGGAACAGGAGCCATCTTGAAGTAAAGTATATTAGTAATATTCCCATCCACCCCCCCTTTTTTATAATGATCTTTTACAATGAATATCTTTTAAAAAGATTCCATTTTAAGATAAATAAAGAAAATACCTTATGAAATTCATGCTGCCATTTGAATTTTATCTCCGCCAGGATGTGAATCATTTCCCTTTAAAATTTCTGCAGCCAATATGAAGAGAGATAAGCCCTTCGGAGCATATCTGCCATCTCTTCCCTAGTCTACATCTCCACTCTGTATCCTCAGTAAATGTTAAGTGATAACAGGAAGATTTGGTGATAGTTTGTGAGGTACTGAGAAGAGAGAGATGTTTTCCATTCATTTCTGGTGTTAATCTGTTGGAAAGGAATTAGTTCTATACCTTCTCACTTCTGGTTTGTGCTTAATGAGGGAGAGGGGTGAGACAAATTAGGATGTTTTTTCTCACTTGTCACTAAATCCTTTCAAGAAAGGAGGCGGAGATCATATTTCATATAATTTAGAGAATATATATTATGATTAACAGTAATTTGGAGAGAGAAATCTTGGCAGAAGAATCAGGAAGACATATGTCAGAAACAGTAAGTTGTAAGGTCATAAACAAGTGGTATTCCTGTGCCCATGAGCAGGTGGCCTTGATTTAGCCATAGAAAATTCATTAAGGATTCACTAAGTGCCAGGCACTGTCCTTGGTTATATATACATATAAAACAGCAATAAAAATATCATGACCTCAAAAAATTGCAGTGAAAAAAATGATTTATAAACTATAGAGCGGGAGTAGCTAGGTGGTTCAGTAAGTTAGTTTTTTTTTTTAATGGAACACTAAATATGGTGTTATATAATAACTAGGTAATCACCATTTTGTTTTTGGGAGGTCTCCAGGTTCTAACCACCCTGGCAAGTTGAATCAATCAGCTAGGCATTTATCAAACACTCACTTGGCAAGGCATTATGCAAAATACTGGGAATAAAAAAAAAAACAAGAGCAAATAAAGACAATATCTACAGTTGAGGATTTTACATTCTAATGTGGTAGACAGTACCTAAAAGGAAATTTAAAAGTGGATTGAAGTGGAAGGGAAGAAAAGATTCCACCTTAAGCAAAGTGGACAGAAGTCCGGAGAGCTAGAAGTGGAGTCTGGAAAGGAATAAAGACATGCCTAGATTGGGCTGTGAGTATATGTCTTTGTCTCAGAAAACTATCTGACTTAGCCTTAGAAATTTCTAAGCTTCTATTTTTCCATGAAAATTAATTTAAAGCAAACCAAAAGTTAAGCAAAGTGATAATGACATTGCTCTCCATCCAATCTTCATTATGGGTATCTGTCATTAGCAAATTTCCCTAGCCTTGGTGCTATATATTATAGCTAGCAAAATTTGTTATTGTTTTCTTAAAGTTCTCATTATTAATCAAGCCACTGTATATTACTATCTTAATGGAGCAGATGATGGATTCTGGAAGGACATGCTAATGGAAAAAAATTATAGAGGCAGGTCCTATTATTGGAATAAAGATGATTTTTGTGTCTTTTTTTTTAAAATAAGAACCAGAGAATCGAAAGTTCTATCACAAGAAGGGTAGTTATAGAATTGTGATATATTAGGTAGAACAATTCTTGAAACCTCTTTACTAGAATGTGGAGGGTTTGTATTATGACTGAGGCAAAGAGGTGATCACAGTGTCAAAATCAGAAGTCTCTGAAACATTTGAGAATAGTTCAATATCAAAGACTCAGTTTTCTCACCTATAATATGAGAGAGATTGCATAGGTGAGTGCTAGAATCTTTCAACTTTAAATACTCTGATTCTCAAAAAATATTTGGAAAACTAATATGTAGTGTGTCAAGATAAGACTATATTTTAATCTCTTTGTTGAACTTTGTTTTGATCATGAGCTTTTAGAGCTGCACATGACATTAAGGATAATTTAGTCTAATACTGTCATTTTTAAGTATGAAAACTGAAGTCAATGTAGATTTACCAGCTTGCTTATTTATTACATAACCAATAGGTAGTACAATTAAGCTTCGAAGGCAGGTCCCTTGATGTTAAATCCAATGTCTTTTCCACTTCTTGGGTTGATCATCTTTGATGTGACAGGAACAATGGAGAGGCCAACTTTGATTTCCATGAATTATTCAGGTTCAAGAGGCAGCTGGCTTTGTTAGTTATTAAAACAGAAGATAGAAGTAGCTATATCCTCTGAAGAAGAGGGAGACAGGAAGAATCAGACAGAGGGGTGAAAATAAAAGAGGCACAGAGAAAAGAAAAAGAAGAGAAGAAAAAGAAACAGAAGAAAAAAGGAAAGGAAGAATGCAAGTGAAATAAATTGAAAGAGAAAAAGTTAGAAAAGAGGGAGGGAAAGATAAAAGAAAAAAGAAAGGGAAAGAGGAAGGAGAGAAGGAAGGAAGGATGGAAGGAAAAAAGGAAAGAAGGAAAATGAAAAGAAGAAAAGAAAGGGAAGGAGTAATAAAGGAGGGAGGGAGGAAGCTGATTAATGGATAGTCCTAATAAGACTTCTTTTGTTAGCAAACATTTCTACAGCATTCAAAAGAACAGTCAATCTTCCCTCTTCCCAAAATCCCCCCACTCAACCCCACTCTTTCCAATTTTTCTGAGCCCCTACATGAATCAGGCTGCCAAGAAAGAAGCTTTAAACTGCTTTATTACCAACAGAGAGCTTTGTCATGGGGAAGACACAGTCACCCATTCCATTAGAGAGCTTTCCCTGACACAGGCAGCCACCTCTGGAACAGCTGAAGCGAGAGTGACGTCTCATTAAAACAGCTTCTGTGAAAGCATCCTGCTGGCCATTTACCACTTGAGGCTTGTGAGCAGAGCCCTGCTGGGAGAGGTTGAGCTCTTAGCCTCCCCTGGACAAGGCAAGGTTTCCTGTCTGTGCCTTGGGGCACAAGACTGGTAGGGCTTTGGGAGCACACAGCACTCTCGGGATGTTCTTGGTAGTCTGGACCTGATGGTGAGTGAGAAACTGGGAAAGGTTGGGAGAGGGAATGCAAAGCTCTTGACAGAAAACCAAAGCCCATAATGGGATAACATTTTAGGGGTGCAAAACACATACACATTCATTAGAATTTCATGGGGAGTCAGGACCCCAGGACCCACACCTAGTTCAACCCAGAAATTCCCTCAACAAAGAGCCCTTCTACACATAATCCTTAACTTCCACTTCTAGTCATCAGGTGAAGGAGGATTGAAATCCTCCTGTGACATCTCCTTCCATCCCTGGATAGCTCTGATGATTACAAAGGAATTTCCTCTTCATATGGAACTGGAACCTGCCTCTCTGAGACACACAGGATGGTAGGAATTAGAGCTGGAGGGAGCCTTAGAGATAGACTTCTGCAACTCCTTCTCTCTTTAATAAAGGAATTAATTCAGGCTTCAAAGGGGAAACTGACTGGTTATTATTACTACTACTTATTATTATTAAAAATGAACAATATTAAAAGAAACTTTAAGAATTTACCTAGCTTCCTTTAATTAATTCATTTCATTTGGAGGCAGTTTAACTCCATCCTCAGATATTGAAAGAATTTGAAAATGTGACTGCTAACATACTGTACCATATTGACTGGAATGCTAGACACAGAGTTAGAAAGACCTACATTCAAAATTCTCCTTCAGACTCTACTGAGCTGTGTGATCCTGGGCAAATCAATTTAAGTCCCTAGTCTCAATTTCTTCATCTGTGAAATGGGAGTAATATTAGCACAGAAAGGAATTTCAGAATTTTTGTTAATATCAAATGCAATGATATATGTAAAGCATCTCATAAACCTGAAAGCAATATATAAATACTATAATTATAAGTATTATAATAAACATAATAATTATCATCATTGGACAGTCACATGTCATGGTGAATAAAGTGCCAAGTCTGGAGTCAGGAAGATAAGAATTCAAATCTGGCCTCAGATATTTATTAACTTTGTGACCCTAGGCATGTCAGTTAACCCAGTTTACCTTTGTGAATTTCAAAACTATTCCACCCTAATCAGACCATTCTTTAGAAAATCTGATTTAGCTATTTCCTGATCAATAACAATAGATATACTTGGAATAATAGAATTAGGTCTTGGAAACCCACATTCTCCACCCTACTCAGTGCAACAAGATTAGAAAGAGCTGCAGCAAACTCAAGATTTAATTATCTGAGGAGATGGCCTTCAACAGACATGTGCAAAAAAAGGACAGACCTCTGGGCAGTACTAAGTCAAGCTTGAGCCACCATTGGCACATGTGAGATGCAGGAAGTGAGGTAGAGAACAGCCTCTGGAGTTCTAGGGACTTCCTGTGAGGAGGGCTAGAATTCAGTTCAATGCTGGAGCTTGAGGTTGGAGGAGCCCCGCAGACTGCTTTCCTTCAGACTGGTCACATGAGTGATGAGGACTGACCCCTTTCCCTGCCTTGGCTCTCCAAGGCCTTAATGCCTGTGTTGGCTCAACCTGATCCAGACTTGTTCTGAGTTAAACTCTTTTCCTTCTCTCCTTCTCTCTCTCTCCCTCTAACATTTTCTTCCTCCTGTTGTAATTAAAATCACCATAAAAATTTGGCAACTGATTTGAGTATTTAATTATTTGGGATTTCCCTAGGCGACCATTTAAATTTAGATTTTTTTCAGTCTTAACTATAATTTTAACTGTTACACCCTACCTTCCCTATCTGTAAAATGATCTAGAGCAAGAAATGGAAAACAAATCCAGTACCTTTGCCAAAAACAAACAAACAAACAGAAAATGACATCAAGAAGAATTGGACACAACTGAAATGACTCAACAACAAATAAAAATAATTACTACTATTACAACTATTAGTATTATTACCACTGCTATTACTTCTGCTTCTGCTGCTATTATTATTACTATTTCTACTACCACTATCACCACCATTACTACTACTACTACTACTAACTTTGGCCTTTGAAAAATGGAGGAACTCATATTCTTGGAAGAGAGCAAATTTTGACTCAAGTTTCCAAAAGAGAAAGAGAGTGAAATTTGTAAACGAAGGGCCAGAAGCTTAATTTTGATTCCTTATAAAATTCTAAAATATAAATTATAACGCTAAAGGAATGATAAATGAACAACTAGAAACATAAGCAGAAAATAGTCAAAACAAAACTCATTTATCTTTTTGACAAAACTACTAGGCTTATAAATAAGAGGAAAGATGTGTTTCTACTTTTACCAGAGCAGGTGTCCAAAATGTTGCTGGGGCTAGCAAATAATAGAGAATACTAGGGAATATTGCCTGAATCAGAATTAATTGAGAATTTAAAAAAATATATATAAAAATGCAATAAAACTTAGATAATGTTAATTTGTAGTTTTCTGGGCTCAGATATTGCCAGCATAAATACTTATGTAGAATTTATAAGTCCCCATTCCAGTCTGAATATTGACATCATTGCTCTAGAATGTGGCAAGACAGTTAACAGATTTCTCCTGTTATTCTTCTCAAAAAAAGGTGAAAAGTTTTGGATTAGATAACATCCAGTGGTGGTATACTTTGAAAATTTTGAATGGCCATACCTATAGTAATTAATGATTAATTGTCAATTTGGATGAGCATCTCAACTGAGGCAACTCTATTCTTGACACTATAAAGTTTAAGATTTTTTGTCAATTACTTGGAAAAATATAGATGTTATGTATATCAGTTTTTCACAGACACAAAGCTGGATGAGATTCACATTCACAATATTCTTATTGACAGAATCAGGATTTTAAATGATCTTGACATCCTTAATCAATAGAGAATTTTTAAAAGATGAAATTAAGTAGGTGATAAAATAAGTTCTTATACCTATTTTGTATATATGTTTTAAATTTTAAGATATTATTTGCTGAAATTTATAATATTACTTAAAATCATATTCTTTATGAAGCTTTTCTGAACCTTCATGATTTAACTCAGTTTATTCATATGTATTTCTATTTTCTATAGTTCAGTAAAATAATAAAAATATTTTATTCTGCACATTAATATTTTCAAAGCACTTTACTCATTATCTCATTTGACCCTTACCACTTTATTAGGTAGTTATTTTATGATACTCATTTTTTGGATAAGAAAACTGAGTTTGAGAGAAATTAAATAACTTAAGAGTACCACAGCTTGTAAGTATATCAGAATTGGGATTTGAATTCAGATTTTTCTGACTTCACCTAGAACACTCTATGAACTATGTGCTACCTAGCTGTCTCCAGTTAAACAATTTCTATGATAAGAGGTCATGTTCAAAAAGCCTTCAAATCTATTCAATAGACCTAGAATCCAGTGCTAATTTTGTCTGTGACTGGATAAGAAATTCACTTTCTTTTGATCTGAGGTGTGTCATCAATAAAAGGTTGAAGATAGATTTGGTGATATCTCAATTCTCTTTAGTTTCTATAGATCGTTTGCTTTCTGGGTATTGGGCAGATTATGTCATGATTAAAGAAAAAGAAAAGAATGTCGGTCAAGTTAGGATATGTGTTTTGGTATTGGCCCCACTCTGACCCTCTAGGTGATCATGGTCATCACTTGACTGCTTCAGAACTCTAATACATCCTCTGTAAAGTGAAAGGTTTAAACTAGATGATTCCTAAAGTTTCTGTCAAGGTCTAACATTATATGTATGTTGTTATTATTCTAACATCCTTTGACTCAAATTCTATGATTTTAGTTTTCTTCAATTAAAAAAATTAAAAGCGCTCGAGGTACAAAAGTGACAGTAAAATAACCCCCATCCTCAAGGAGCTTACATAATTCCATGTTATCTAAATATCAGGTAATTATAGGAGGGAACAGAATATTAAGAAATGGGTGCTTATGGAATGGGGAGAAAGTAAAGATTGAGAAAGGTTTCAATTAGCAAGAGACACATGAGCAGAATCATAAATGATGCTTGTGACTTTAAGAGATCTCATAGGTGAGGAAGGCTCCAAACATTAGGGAGAGCGAGCCTCTCACAAAACAGAAATAGGAGTTGGGAGACAATGCCAAGCTTCAGGCCAGCTTGTCTGGAAGACAGAGTCTGTGAAGGGAAGTTATATGTAAGGAGTCTAAAATGGAAAATTGGAGGCAGATTGTAGAAGGTTTTTAAGGCCAACTGAGGAGTTTGAAGTTTCTGTTTGTTTTCTAAAGCTACGGTATGTTCTAATGTTCTAAGTTTCAAGGTCTCTTTCAGCTCTAACATGTCCTCGTACTTTGAGAAGACGGTTCACATATTCTGCAAACTTTTTTCTCTATTGGTGTCAATTGATATGAGGTTTTCTTGGAATTTCTTATAGGTTTTGAAATATGTATTATTATTTTTAATGTAATCAAGGCCAAATGAGATAAATGTTTCTTTACCAAAGCACAGAATGGCAAAAGAGTGTTATTCATGAAACTCAGCCTGATTTTCTTTTTAATGTATATAATAAATTGAACTTTATAATTTTTAAAGATGTCCCCTTTATCCGAGCTCCCTTCCATCCTTTTGGATTAGGACCTCCTAGAGGGTGCAGAATTTATTTTGCCTATTTTTGTATGTTTAGGGCTTGTAAAAATTAAAATTAGCCAACATTGTAAAAATTAAAATACAATAATTTAAAATATTATATTTTAAGAGATTTATTAATGATCATTAGAAATAAAAGAATAAAAAGGTAACAAAGTAAAAAAAAACACATGCCCATGGCTCATCAATCTGTTAAAAAACCTGCGTTTACCACCATAGTCATGACCCAGGACGCAACGAGAGTGAGACCAGGAACCCCATTGAATTTATCCCTCTATCTACAGGAAGTACATAACCACAGGAAGTCAGTGGACACCTAAGAAATGTAGTTTTAAGGGTAACAGATTTCCAATTATACAGGCTTAGCACATTGCCTGGCACACAGTAGGCATATAATAAATATTTTTGATTACTATTATCTTTTTCTTTATTAAAAATCCAGTGAATCTCTTTTGTTTATTGCCTTTATTTATTTATTCATTTTTTTGTTTATTCATTTTTTTGTTTTTTTTTCCCCTTGATTACCTTTTTGTGAGTCTCTCTAGTTCTGTGTTTGGGCATCAAATTTTCTGTTCAAGTCTGGTCTTTTCATTATGAATGCTTGGAAGTCTTCTATTTTATTATTTTATTTATTTTTTTATTTATAAAATATATATTATTTATTATTTATTATCATTTTATTAACTTTCCCCTGAAAGAATATAGTCAGTTTTGGTGGGTAGTTGATTCTTGTCTGTACACCTAGTTCCCTTGCTTTCTGAAATATCTTATTCCATGCTTTTTGGTCCTTCAATGTAGATGCAGCCAGATCCTGTGTTATCCTAACTGTGGTGCCATGGTAACAATGACTTTTTTCTTAGCAGCTTGTAATATTTTTTCCTTGGTCTGGTAGTTCTTAAATTTGGCTATAACATCCCTAGGTGTTGTCAATTGAGGATTAAGAATAGGGAGTGATCTCTGAATTCTTTCAATCTCCACTTTTCCCTTTTGCTCTAGAATGTTGAGGCAGTTTTCTTGGATAATTTCCTATAGAATGATGTCCAGGCTTTTTCTTTTGTCATGATCTTCCAGTAGTCCAGTTATTCTTAAGTTGTCTCTCCTGGACCTGTTTTCTAGATCTTCCATTTGTGGATGAGTTGTTTCATGTTTTCCTCAATATTTTCATTCTTTTGATTTTGTTTTATAACTTCCTGCTGCCTGGTGAAGTCATTTGCTTCTAGTTGTTGGATTCTAGGTTTTAAAAGACTAAATTTCATACTTGGCTTTTTGGTCATCCTTCTCCCTATGATCTTTCATCTCCTTTGCCTCATTTTCAAGCTGGTTAATTTTGGCTTCCAAGACACTGTTTTCTGTTTCCAGATGACTTATTTTGCTTTTTTAAGTTCTTTTCCCAGTTGTCTTCAGCTCTTCTTAATTATTTTTTTAAATTGTATTTTGAGTTCTTTCAGAGCCTGTGTCTAATTTGCTGGAATTTGTGTTTTGGCTTGGGGTTCCTTGATCTTCCTCTATTCCATTTACTCTTTGTTCATTGCCTGGATAGAAGCTGTTGATTTTAATTTCTTTTTTCTTTTTCTGTTGTTTTATCATATTTCCCCCTTTATATCCCCCCTGTAATTTCCTATAGTCTTGCTCCTCTCATCAATTGCTGAATATGTTGGTTTGGGCTGTTCTGTCCTGAAGGGGCTTCTTCTCTGCTCTACTGATTGACCAGGTTAGGGTGGTGATATTGATGAGCACTGAGGTCAGATCTTCCTCAGCTGGCTGTAGAAGCTGAAAAGGAGTGGGGCTTCTCACTTGCCTATAATTTGTTGCAGCCTTTGTCCTTGGAGCTTTGTCAGCAAGGCTCTCAGATTGGTTTGTGAGGGAGGGGTTTTGGAGTTTGAGCTTCCCTGCCCTCTTAAGGCTTCTTATCTGCCCTATTCATAAGATTGAGCAAGGACAGGTTTGATCTGACAAGTTGACTGTGCCCTAAGGTCAAAACCTTGAGAAGGGGTGGGGGAGAAGATGAAGTGTCTTGGCTGGGACTAGGCTGCCTGCTCTGTGATTCTCTTCCACCTGCCTCTATGCCACCTGTGTTCAATTCCCTGAGCCTGGCATAGCTGTGCCAGCAAGGTACTCCCTCTGGACTAATGCCCTTGCCCACCCAGTAATTCCAGCCACAGCTGGAGACTCAGCAGTGTAGGTAGGGGAGAGGTCAAGTTTGGGCTTTTTTGGGAGATGTGCTTTTTAATTTGATTCCAGCAGGAGGGTTCCCATCCTCTGTCCTATTGTTAGATTTAGTTTTTAGTCCCCTTGAAGCATTGTGTTTTTTATTTCATGAGGAAGGATTTTAGGAGGTCTGAACTTTTGCTGCCTCTAAGCCACCATCTTAAGTCTGCCTTTCCTGATTATGGTCTTTATAGTAACTATGATGAACTCACTTCTGTCTTCTAACACCTCCCCAAAATTGAAAACAAAAAGAAAAAAATCAATCTTGTGCTAATTTGTTGTCAACCCCAACAACAGCTGTGTTTAAAGATATGTGTTCTATTCTGGTTTATCAAATCTGGTTCAGGAGATGAGAAAATAATGCTTCATGAATGAATTCTCTTTTTTTTCCTATTCAATGGACTCCCATCCCTTTCCTATCCACCAATAAGGCAGATAATGTGATATAAGTTGTACATATATTATCATATAATACATATTTCCCTGTTCATCATATTGTAAAACAAAACAAATATTACTTACATTAGAGAAAAATTCATGGAGGAAATAAAGTGAAGAATGAATGAATCATTTGGAATTATGGTTGGTTATTATATTTATCAGATTTCTTAAGTCTTTCAAAGAAGTTTTTTTTTTTTTTAAATAGTATTGTTCCTATATAAACTATACTCTAGGCTCTGTTCATTTTACATCAGATCAATCCAGTCATACCTAATTTCTTCAAAGCTTTCCTTTACATAATTGCTTATAGCTCAATAAAATTCTAGTTCTTTAATATATTGATGGACATGGCCCTTAGTTTCTACTTTTTTTCCTAAACAGAAATTTCTATTAAATATATATGTATTTATGTATACAGATAAGTTCAGTCTAGCTTTCTTTTATTTTACTGGTGAATATGCTTAGTGGAGAAAACAATGGAATCACTCTTGTCTTGTCTCCCTCTCATAGTATCTTCAACTTCTTTTAGCTCAAGAATGTGGGACCTTTTCTGACTCACTTCCCTCATCTCTCAATCTTGGCTCATCTTAAAGTGCTCTACATGAACCAAAATGAAAACAGAATAAAAAATTTGTACATATTCATGTATATATTTTATAAGTATGCATACATACCAAATAACTATGTTTTACAAATATATGCATGTTATACCTATGAACATCACATATGACATATAATATGTACAAACATACATAGATATTTGTGTTGCCATTTATATGGTACATATGTGTTTATGTTAGTGTGTGTGTATATATATATATATATATGAATTTATGTGTGCATATATGTATGTATGGACAGATAGATAGATAATAGTTCAAGCTTTGGAACCAGAAAGGGCTGTATCTAATTTCTATCTCTGACACATACAGGCTGAATTAGTTATAACCTTCTAATTCTCTAGGAAACTCTCAAAAAATTATAGCTTCAGAAAAGGTATTTACTTGCAATAGTAGAGGAAATTTTCTCATCCAGAAATCTTTCACTGAAGTCATTGATCTAATCTCTATTGTACTATTATATCTATGATTTCTTGAACTAAATGAAATAATAGATTGTGATAATGGACATACTTGTTTTACCCTTGAAACATTTTGGAATGTTCTATAAACTTACATTATAAATAATGTATCTCAGTTTAAAAGAAATGCTTACTACAAATATTAAGGAAAAGTTTACTTATTCCTGTGTTTAGTTATTAAAAAAAATAGGTACTAAATTTTATCAAAAGCTTTTCCACCATAGATAGAGTTATGTTTTATTGAATTTTTTGTTTAGTAGTGCACATTTCTAAGTTTATAGATGTTCTTATTTTGGATCAACTCTCCATTTCATATGAAAAAATATCATGATGCATAATTTTTATATGATGTTATAACTTTGTTATTTCATTTGATAATTATTTATACATATTTTATCTCTTTTAATTCTATTTTTATTGTTGCCTTGTTCAAAATAATGTTTTATCTTGCTACTTTTTAAAATTCATCGGAAGTATAATATTTTCCCCTTCTAAAACGTTATTTTAACTCCATGTAGATCTTTCATTTCAAGTTTATTTTTTTGTATGCCAAACCTATATTATCTTTTAAGCTCTCCTCTTTCCTCTACTTGTCCCTAATTTCACTGTTGAATTTGATGTATTTTTTCCTCAAAATGGTTTGGTTTATTTGTGTTTAACTCTGTCAAATTTCCATTAAAATGAGATTCATGTAATGCCATTTCATTTCCCCTCTTATTGCATGTTTTTCTGTTATCTTATTTCATGCCTAAGATCCTGAGATAGAAAATCACTTCCTTTTCTTCTATGTTACATTTCCTCTGCCTTTTCTTTCTTATCTAAAAATCTTAAAAATAGAACAAAACCATCATCAAGCCATCTATTTGACTTACTCAATTTCCCCAAAGACCCTCGAATCCATTAGAATATTTAAAAAACTCTTTTTCTGTCCATTGTATAGGCTGATCTTTATTGTGGTTTCTAGGATACTTGAACCTTTTCTTTCTGACTACTTACATCATTTTTTTCTTTGACCTGAAAACTTTGGAATTGAATATGAAATTCTTAGGAGTTATTAAGGGATTTCTTCAATGTGGTGAACAATGAATTCCTTCACCTTTCATTTTATCATCCGATTTTAATAGATTTACATGATTTTTATTTGTTTGTGGATTCCTAAAATATAATACCCAAAATTTTTATAGTTTTCAAGGAATCTGAAAATTTTTATCTCTTTTTCACCTAGCCATGTTTTCCAGTCATTTATATTTGCTATTAGATACTATATGTTTTCCTCTATGTTTTCAGACTTCATATTTTTTTCCTCTTATTCCTTTTTATCTCATGGAGTCATTGATTCATTTGTCCCATTTTAATTTTAATTCAAACATTTCTTGAGTAATATTTACCACCTTTTGTTTTAAGCAAGGGATTTTTCTTCTGTCTTTCATCCAAGATCTTATTTTATTTATAACGCCTGGCTTTATGTTTTCTTGGTGCTCTTGCAGTCCTTGTACTTGTCATATTTTTTTTTCTCCTTGAAGCTACACTCATAATTTCTTGCAGTATTATTCTCTTATGAGTTTTCCTCTTAGGCAATCCTTTACTATTATTTTTTATTTTATAAAATTTCCTTCTATTTACTCAAGTTTATAACCTCACATTTTGGTTTTGGATTTAGTTCTAGGGGCTGATTCTTCTGTATCTTCCCCTTCTTCTTCTCTTAGATGACCTGCTCAGGTCACATTTAGTCTTGCCCATGCTTTCTAGGCTTCTTGCTGCTTTCTTCCATTTTCCTTGGTGTATAGGTGCTCAGACGAAGGGCAGATGTCAATGTCCCTATCAGAGCTCTGTAGATGGCTGTTCCCTGAGACTTCTTTGATCTGGCAGTTTTACCTTTATTACCTCCTTGGGCTTTTTCTGGCCAAGATTCTGCTGTTTTCCTCTAAGGACATTGTTTCAAATCATGCTACTAATCTCAATTTGCCTTGCTTTCTCAATATTGGTTTTATGTGGATTTCCCCCTCTTCTGGCATACTCATGACTGATATCCACAGTGATTTTTGTTTCATGAAGAATTTTTCATACAGTGTTCCCTTTCAATCTTATAATTTATGTACTGTAAGGATCAACATCAATCTCATTTTACAGAAGCAACAATTGAGGCACTAGAGCATGAGTGATTTTCCCATGGTCACACAGCTGGTAAATATCAGAGGTAGAATATGAATCCAGGTCTTTTTCACTTCAAGGTGCTTATTCTATCTTCTATTCTTGACTGCCTTACATGGTAAATATGTAGTTCTGTGTGTTTTATTTCTGAAACTGAAATCCTCTAAGCCCTGACAGATTTATTTCTGTGCTTCTCCAGACAGTAATGGCTGTGTCTACTCTTCAGGACCTTGAGAGACAAGGAGAAGGTCTTTTTTACAATAAGCATTCTACCGTGCACCCCAAGGTTGACACAGGAGGGAAGTTCAGGTAAGTGGCTAAGCTTTAAAAGGTTAATTACCATTAATCTTTACAAAAAGTTAGCTTATTATCAATTCATAAATTCAGAATACATTTATTTTGCTGACAAGCAAAATTTCCCCATTGACCCCTGCCCCTGATTCATATTGAAGACTGTTATTTTTTATTTTATTTTTTATTTTTTTAGGTTTAAGGTATTTACTCGTAAGGGCTGCCTCACACTAAATGAACACAAAACACAAGTAGGAAACTTAATTAAATACCAAAAGTTCTACAGTGCCTCCCAACCTACTAAAAACTAAAGTTTTTCTATAAAAAATTTGGAGAAGTCTTGTTAGGAGGACCTGTAAGTAGCCATTTAATTCATTGAATACATACACACACCTGTGTGTTTATTAAATATTTTATATGTGATTGTTCAATATGTACATTACATCTATGTATGTCTGCATGCATGTGCGTCTGTTTGTTAAAAGATACTAATATATATTCTATTGAAATAAATAAAATTTTAAGAAAATAAAAAAAATATGGATATGCATTCTATTGCAATAAAAAGACAATTTGACCAGAGGACAGCGGTCCTGAGTTTGAATCCCCATTTTCCCACCTATCATCTGTTGCCCACTGACAAACTTTTTTTGCCTCTCAATGCTTTCCCCTCAGTATCCTCATTTGTGAAATAGAGCAAATGATACTTACACGTCCTATTTCAAGGGAATGATATGGAGAGTGTTTTACACATCTTAAAATTCTCTAGAAATTAGAGCTTTTTGTTTTGCTTCTTCAGATCATGGTTAGGAGAAAATAAAGAAAAATATAAACAGAGAAAGGAACTATGAAAACATATTGGGATTCCCTTTCAACACAAACTCTATGAATTAGATCTATCCCAAATTGGATTGGACAGTTTTTTTAGACAGTCTCCTGACATTGTAAATATGAGCAGAGTCCCAAATATCATAATGGTTAGCCTTTGAGCTGAGCAAAAGGCTTTATTAGATGGACCTTCAAAAACCTTAGATTTGTCCCTTTAAACCTTTAGATTCTATGATTTTAGTAGGTGCTTAATAACTGTTGAATGAATAAATGTTGAATGAGGCAGAGAAATCACGGCTTGAGAAAAAGCACCACGTGTCCACCATCTGTCTCCATGTGTTAATATTTATTTAAATATTTCAGTGGGTCAGATGGGGCATATTTTCAGATTGCAATTGGACATGGTGTAAAATGCTGGGAAGCTGTCATGACCTAGCCAAGTTGCCTCGGGACTAATGACCTGACACTTGCTGTAGACATTAATCAAATTGTTTTCACTGCATCTAAGGAGAGAAGAATGCAAATATCCCAGCAGCCTCCATCTCTTGGATTCTTCCTTCCAAGCACACTATGCATATTATCTTGTATCTTTTACTTTCTCTTTTCAAGCTAAATTTCTTCATTGAAAGGAAACCAACAGCAGCTAGAATCATAAAAACTGCTAAATCTCATAGGTTTTTCTTAAAGGTTTTACAAAGGATATTTATTGGGAAGTAAGAATAATACAATAATTTTCCTCCAACACCTGTGGCATTTCTCTTTCCTCATTCCCTCTTCAGTCCCTGGGGAGAGTGGGTTCAAACTTAACCAAGGAGAGGAGAATGACCAGTGAGGAGACTATGGGAAAAGCTCTAAAATGTTTTCAAGAGTTGTCAGGCAATCCTGAAAGACCTAGGATGTAGAACACTATCCACCCTCAGAGGAAGAACTATTGGAGTTGTTCCGAGGCATATCGAAGCAAACTATCTTTCACATCAGTGCATTTATGGTACAAATCTCAGAGTTGAATGTGTTCTCAGCTATCATTTAATTAAAGTCACACATGAAAAAAATCTCTAGGACATTTCTGATGAGTGGTCATCCAGCCTCTGTCCAAAGACCTTTGCAGAGTGAATGACTACTAGCCAAGTCCACCTATTCCATTATTGGACATCTCTGTTTATTAGGAGTATTTTCTTTACATTAAGACCAGATCTGCTGTGATGATGCTTCTACTCCTCAATCTACTCTCTAGGCTTAAAACACAAACCAAAACAAACAAATATAATTCTTCTATGTAATTGATCTTCAAATATTTAAAACTAGTCACCAAATCTTCCTCCTCCTCCTCCTCCTTTTCCTTCTCTTTCTCCTTCTCTTCTTCCTTCTCTTTGTCCTCCTCCTCCTTCTCTTTCTCCTCATCCTAGTCCTCATCCTCCTCCTTCTCCTTGTCCTCCTTCTTCCTCCTCCTTCTTCTCTCTTCCTCCCTCCCTCTTTCCTCTTCCTCCCTCATCTCACTCCTTCCTCTCATCTCTCTCATATTTGATGTGCTTAAAGTACTGTATGAAATTAACATAAATCTACACCCCACTTTCCTTCTAAATTGCAAGGATGTGCCTTGGATTATCCCCCTCTTCCTTAAAATAATTTCCATAGTAACCTGCTCAAGTGGACTCCAGAGCACAAACCTGAGAATTTTCACTGGGAATCCCTGCTTAGGATGACATCTCAGAGGTGACTGACTCTTGGAGTTGTCAAGACTTAGAAAGTGGAAATACCACAGATGACAGAAAGTAAAAGATTGAGAGTAGATAGAAAGCCAGTGTTTTAGTAGTAATTGATAAAAGACAAGTCACATAAACTATCTGGGTTTCACTTTCCTTATCTTCAAAATGAATTATTTACACTAGATTATTCTAATATCTCTTCCAGCTCTGTTATCCCCTACCTTCTGTGGAAAGGAAATAAGACTGACAGTTTGTGGGGAAAGGGGCCAACTGGGAGTGGCAGTTGGGTCTTGTGACTAGCACTTCCTTCCTGCCAGGTGGGACTTGCTGCCTGGTGTTGGAGGAGAGAGGAGCTTGTTCAGCCTGTCTGGAGTGGCATGCTCTTCTTGGTTCAGCCTGAAGATTCAGGCCCATTCATCTCTGAAGGTCAGACCTTGTTGCTTTCTGTGTACTGCTTAGATTCTGAATTAGAACAACGAGAGTAGACGGGAGTGGGACAAACTCTCCGCCAGCCTCTGGGGCCTGGCCTCAGGTCTGAAGCTGAGAAAAAACTCCAATCCCAACTAGTTATAAAACTTTATATTATTTTAATTTGCAGTCAGATAAGTGGACTATCTTTTCTGGTCATAGAGGGAGCTGAACTTCAGTTTCAGTCATTCAAAGATAAACAGACCTCATTGGACCCCTGCTGTTTCCTCTCAGCAGGGGGCATCTTCCTCCCTTGCCTCACCTAGCACTATTCCCTCTCTCTCCTTACCCCTATACAAACCTCCCATTATCCTCCTGTTTTCCAATTCCCGTTTCCTTTCCCAATAAATATTACACTTCAAGGAGCATACATTCAATTAGATAAGGTTAAAAATATAGGAAAAAATAACTAAGGAAACTAGGTGGGAAGGCACAAAACAACCAGATGAGAGCAATCAGTAGACAAATAGTCTTTTCATGAATAAAACTACTTACTCCTCAGTTTTCAAACTATGTCTAGAGCAAGAGGTAGAAAATGGGTGGGGGGTAAGGGAGAGGTGTCTAAGAATGATAATGTCTGGAGCCCTCTAGTATACATAATAGAGAGTGTCATGAAAATAATAGACAAGAATTTGGGTAGACATTGAGAGATTAATGGACAAGAATTTGGATAGACATTGAGAGACAGTGGAAGATGGAAGAGTCTAGAGTACGATGGTCCATGGAGCATGTAGTTATAGGATGATTTTAATAAGCAGATAGTAAATTATTCCATGCGGATGTCTAGATGTCTAAATGTGATGTAAACATCCAACTTTGTCACAGGATAATAGAGAGAACTTCAAATCCCACATTTTTCCAGATGTAGAAACTGAGGCTCAGAATGACTTGTCTTAACTTATACAGTTACAGAATGTCTAAAATGGGAATCAACCCCAAGTTCTTTCTAACATCAAGCTCAGCCCT